>NC_057807.1:57101006-57124558 GCF_018294505.1 Triticum aestivum
AAGAGACATCAATCTGGTCGTAGTGACGCAGGATGTTGATTCGCCGCACCCTGCCCTGCAAACGTCGCCCACTCCTCCTATGAGAGTTTAATCCGGAGGGACCACGAGTCCTCCAACATTTTGTGGGCGCGACGCCCATGGAGATGTATAAATTATTCTTTGGATCACAAGCAATGTGTCCGGACTCGTCCGAGGACGCATGTCTGAGCTGCAATCGCCCAGATACTCAAGTAAGTAGCCCTGTACCCGGACACGCTATCCGTATATTTATCATAAAATTGCCCTTAAAAGAGCTGCCCCTTAAACAGGAGTGGATAGCGAAAGCAAAGCTAATCAGCTGTCTAGTCCCCCTCCCTGAGACTACGCCGGATCCCGTGTTAACCAGGATGTTGGAGGTTGCGCCTTTGGAAGAAGGCGAAGAGGGGAACAAGGAAGCTACCGCCTCCCTGAAGGAGGCTGTCAGGAAAGGAGGAATCGAGAATTCCTCTAACCAGGGGAAGAAGAGGACCGCCTCTGAAGACCCGGAGACCATGATCTCAAAGCGGGGGAAGAAATCTTCGTCAGAGGGTCCAGCGCCGGGGGATGCCTCGGTCGCATTGTGCCCCCAAGGGGGTCAGCCCTCAATCGAGCCGAAGTAAAGAGGGGAGTTTTAAAATGAGAGACATCCCTGTTTATTTCTGAGGAAGATAACCGAAATTTACCTTGTAGTTCGGATCTCAGCCCTTCTCAGCAGAGCTCATCTTCAGGGGATCTTCGTTCGGAGATGATGGAGAGTGGAATGCCTCCCCCTGCCGTACTGCCTTGCGAGGCGGGCAATCCTGAGGTGTCGTCACGGAGGGTTTCTATGAATCCGGCAGGGCCGGAAGGCAGTCGTATGCCCCTCCCAAGGCCCTCCGTGTCCGGCCTTCGAAAAAGGCCATCGGACGAGTCCGGCACCGTCCGGTGCACGGTCGGAGGAGCTGAAGGATCTGCTTGGGCGAGCGTCTATCCCAGAAGAACACCGTGCGTTGATGGATACGGTGATTGGATGGATCCGCGAAGAGCGGGTTGTACGAGGCCATCAGAAGTTTACTGACAGGTTTTGAGGTACGCAAAATGATGTTCCTTTTGACAGGTCCGCATATATAAGATGTGCCATGTATAGATAGTAGCCCCTGAGACTCTGTGCGTTTTCAAAAATGACGGCGCGGCGAGGATCATAATCCCAGGTATAATATGTCGCCCTTCCTATGTAGGTGGCGAAGTATCCGGTGGCTAGCCGGACTAATGAATTTGCCGAGCTAAAGCGGCAACTTGAGGTGGCAGATGCCGACATCGCGCTTGTTAACAACCGGCTTGACGAGGCACAAGGTATGTAATTTCTCCGAAGACACCTGGTAAGAGGAGCTTGATGCCCGTACCTTACAACATGTGTGCTTGATGCAGGTGGTGCCGCTGCCATGGAGAACCTTCGGGCGGAACTTGCCCGAGCCAAGGAGCAGGCGAGGAAAAGCGATGCGGCTGCCTTAAAGGCGGCTGAAGAGCTAAAAGCCGAATAGGCTGCTCACTGCCAAAGCAAGAAGGAAATGGCCAAGATGGCTGTAAAGTTGAAGAATGCTGCCGACCGCTGCAAGATTCTTGAAAAAGAAGATCGGGCGGCACAAAAGGACCTGGAGAAGGCCACTACCGAGGCCAAGGATACTCGCTCTGCGATGAGAGCTATGAAGGAGGAGCTACGTCAGGCCGGAGATATCGCGGCTGGAAAGCCCTTTATGCTGCGCATGAAGTTCGGGGATCCTAAATATGCTTCGTTGAATCGGCCGTGGATTGCGACGGGCACTTATCTGGACTTGGCGGCGAGTGCCGCGGACACGGCCGGACACTTCCGAGATCAAAAGGACCCCGAAGTGGAAAAACTTTTTTGGTCGCAGTTCCACAATCCAGAGCGCCCACTTCCATTAACCGATCGTTTGGCCGCATGGGCGGAGCTGAATAGGTTATCCGGACTCTCCATGAAGTATGTTGTGAGTCATCTGTGGCCGGAAAGGCCCGAGCCAAAGAGTTATTTTAGCTTGGTGCAGCAGTTCCTTGGTGCGGTGCCGCATATTAATGCAATGAAGAGAACAGCGTGCATAGAGGGTGCGCGGATGGATCTTGCCCGTGTCAAGACATACTGGGCGGAGATGAAGGCCATCGCTGTTGCATCCCAAGATTCAGACGAGAGCCGAGTACCTGCCGAGCACTATTTTCAGGAAGTTCTGCAGGGCGCTCGTTTAATAGAGACGCATTGCTCGAAGGATATTATGTTCGAATAACATGTATTATCGTAAAACAATGTTCCGATGGAATATAAAAGCTTTTTATACTTGTGCCTTCAAGAATTAGAATACCTCCTGTGCGGCCGTTAATGTATATGTGTATATAACCTGAAAGATGGCAGTCTTCGGCTTCAGCCCCCACGCATATAATACGGGGGTGTTCGCAGAAGGCGCATTGTCATACTTGATCCAACGTCTTGGTCCTATTAAGGAGGTGATAGCGCAGCGAACTAGGCAACCGGATTATAATGCTTTATCACTTTCACTTAGCCATAGGAGTTTGACAGTGGGGCTACTATATAGCCCCTAGGGGCACCGTGCTCACCCGAATTCGGGGCGCGTGTGTGCCTGGCTGGGAAACGGCCCTTCGTTAATGCGGAGGAATCCTAAAGATTCCGGCAGGTCATCGAGTGGTTGACCAGTCTCACACTATATCATGACAGTCAGTTTTCGGCTTTCTCTACTGAGGTGCTCGCCTGGCCGAACCAGGGCACAATCGCAGTAGTTCTCCTGGACCCGCCTTAGCCGATAGAGCGGAACGTAAGGCAGCAAAACACAGGAGCGGGGCAAACCCAACATTTGACCAAAGACATGATTAGGAGCTGATGCATATAAGGCCAAACTCGCGACGCCGAACACTCCCTAAGGTATTCGGTCTTTATGAAAACAAGCTGAACAACGCCCTTGGTAAGAAGCCCCTGGTGTCCAGGTACGCCCAAAATTCTGACGTGGCCACATGCCAAGACGCCAGCCTCCTCCTCGGTTATACCAAGAAACCGGGGGATGTGTATCAACAAGAGACAGTGAAAAACGTTTACGCAGGGTCTTAATCTGAAAAGAATCCTTGGAACGGGTCCCTACTGCACGTATGCGCCTGTGTCTCCGTTGTGCCGTACCCTGGACGAGTGTAGCACAGTGTTCATCTGTAAAAGAGAGGAACTTAGTTGAAAAAGATCGTGCGAAAATGTATGTTATATTAAATAAACAAAGTATAATTCAGAAAATGGGTAAAATTGAGCTTTATTGTCTCTTGTTGTACACGCGCGGAGCCCCTTGTACAGGGGTATGCGGCTAGTAAGCCCTTGTATGTTTACGCCGGACTCGTCTAGCCATGTCCGGGGTCTGAACGACCTGTTTAGGTGCTTTGATTAGTGAAGCCGGTTTAGTGTGTGGCTGTCAAGGCAGCCGCACAGTCTTCCGCGGTCGAGGAACGCTCGATATTTCCCTTTAATGAGATGATGCCTCACGGACCAAGCATTTTAAGCGTAAGGGATGCATAATGCGGTATTGCGTCAAAGCGGGCGAAAGCTTCACGTCCCAGTAGTGCTTGAAATCTACTTGTAAATGGGGCGATGTGGAAGGTTAGCTTTTCGTTGCGGAAGTTGTCGGGGGAGCCGAACATAACTTCTAGCAGGAGAGAACCCGTACAATGGGCATCTGGGCCTGGCGTTACCCCTTGAAAGGAGGTGTTGCTATGGCGAATTTTTGTTGGGTTTATCCCCATTTTGTGATTTGTGTCCTGATATAGCAGGTTTAGACCACTGCCGCCGTCCATTAGGACTTGTGTAAAGTGGAGTCCGTCAATTATCGGATCTAATATCAAGGCAGTCCAGCCTGCGTTCCAGATACTTCTAGAGTAATCCTGATGGTCGAAGGTGATTGGTTTTAACAACCAGTGGTGGGACTCCTATGGGATAGGCCGTATGGCGGTATCTCTATAGGCGCCACTCTGGTTTTCCCTTTTGTCATCTGAAGTGAGTTTACTATTTTGACTTCTTGTGAGAAATTCTTTTGTTCTCTGGTGCTCTGCTTGTGGGGTTCGTCATCGTCCTCGCTTGGTGTGTTGAGCCCCTTGTGTTCGGCGTTGAGTTTGCCAGATTGCTTGAAGACCCAACAATCTCTGTCGGTATGGTTTGCAGGCTTCCCAGGAGTACTGTGGATTTGGCATATCTTGTCCAAGATTTTGTTTACGTTAGATAGCTCATCCCTGTTATCCTTGAGGGGCAGCTTTTTCTGATTCTGCCGAGAGCTTTTGAATCCGGCGTTGACTGCCATGCTCTTCGAGCTGTTTCTCTTGGTCCGGCGCTAGTCCTTGATGCATCGCAGTTTCCCGTTTCCATCCCTAACTTCAGATGTACTTGGGTCGCTGCTACTGCTTCTTGCCAACCAGCTATCCTCTCCTGCGCAAAAGCGGGTCATGAGGCTTGTTAATGCGGCCATTGTTCTTGGCTTTTCTTGGCCGAGGTGTCTGGCGAGCCATTTGTCTCGAACGATGTGTTTGAAAGCTGCTAAGGCTTCGGTGTCCGGACAGTCGACTATCTGGTTCTTTTTAGTAAGAAATCTGTTCCAGAGTTTCCGGGCTGACTCTCCGGGTTGTTGAGTTATATGACTTAGATCATCTGCATCCGGAGGTCGGACATAGGTCCCTTGAAAATTTGCCTGAAAAGCATCCTCGAGCTCTTCCCAACTTCCAATGGTGTTTTCGGGAAGGCTTTTAAGCCAATTCCGGGCTGGCCCTTTGAGCTTGAGGGGTAGGTTTTTTATGGCGTGGAGGTTATCTCCTCTAGCCATGTGTATGTGGAGGATATAATCCTCAATCCAGACTCCAGGGTCTGTTGTTCCGTTGTATGCCTCTATGATTACGAGCTTGAATCCCGCTGGAAATTCATGGTCTAGCACCTCATCGGTGAAACATAGGGGGTGTGCGGCACCCCTAGATTTGGTTGTGCCGTGATGTTCAGATACTTGTTGTGTTGCATTGCTTACTAGAGCTTGCTTTCTTGGCCCGTAGATAGATCTGGCTGGGTCATCTTTTTGATGCGAATCCTTGTACGGATCGCGTGACGGCTTGTGTGCGGCGCCGTTTGCCGCTCTATGTTGGCCATGGGGTTGTTTATCCGACCGGGTGGCTTCCTTATTTTTTGATTGCGGGGGCTCTAAGGCCTCCTCACCAAATTCCGGCAGTAATTTTCGCTTCGGAAAGCTCTTTGCGTGGCGATTGTCGCCGTATTTGTCTACGGTGTTGAGTACTTTGCTCCATCTAATTCTGAGTGCATCTTCCGCTTTTTTGAGCTTCCGCTTCTGCTTTTTCAGGCTACGCGCAGTGGCGACGAGCCTTTTGTGGAGGTTCTTCTGCTCCAGCAACTTGTACGGCGTGAGGTCGTCCGGACTATTATCTTCGCCGGGGACGGGTTGTTCGGTTTGTTTATCCAAGTTGCCCTGTTCGGACGGTTGCTCGATGTCATGTTCGTCGTCCGCCGGTTCGCCCTGCTCTGTGGCTGGGTCTGTATGGCTGCTGTCTCTGTCGAGGTGGGGTTTGGAGCGGCGCTTACGCCGCCGCTTTGATTGCTTTTCGAGGGAACGATCCCTCGTTGCGTCCCTTTGTTCCTCGTCGTCATTTCTTTTAGGTGTGTCCAGCATGTATACATCGTGAGATGAGGTGGTTGTCCAGTGCCCTATAGGCGCTGGTTCCTGTTCGTCCCCTACATCGTCGTCCATACCGTCGATGTCTTCGGGGTCGAAGTCGAGCATGTCGGTTAAATCTTCGACAGTGGCTACGAAGTGGGTGGTGGGTGGGCTTTAAATTTATTCATCATCCGCATCCCATACTTGCTGACCATAGTCCGGCCAGGGCTCACCTGATAAAGAGAGAGACTTTAGTGAATTCAGAATGTCGCCGAAGGGCGAGTGCTGAAAGATGTCCGCGGAAGTGAGCTCCATGATCGGCGCCCAATCGGATTCGATCGGCATGGGCGCGGAAGGTTCGGAGTCCGGAGAGGAGTCCGGCACCTTGGAGTCACGGGCTTCACAGAGGACAAGGCTGGTGTTCGGCTTGATCGCCGTAGAGATTGCAGCCCCCGAGGCGGTGTCCTGCCACCTGTCCTCGATTGGCGCAGTCGGCTCCGAGCTGAGGGTCAGAGTGGACACGGGTGCGGCCTCCAGGGCACTGTTCGGTGGCAGAGCTAGATCATGCCCATCGTGATAGTGCGGCGCGCTCGGCTGTGGCTCGAACCCGTCGAAGATCAAGTCTCCACGGACGTCAACCGTGTAGTTCAAACTTCCAAATCTTACTTGATGGCCAGGGGCGTAGCTTTCGATCTGCTCTAGATGGCCAACCGAATTGGCCCGCAGTGCAAAGCCGCTGAATACGAAGATCTGTCCGGGGAGAAAAGTCTCACCCTGGACCGTGTCGTTGTTGATGATTGGAGGAGCCATCGGGCCTAAAGATGACAACACAGAGGAACTCTCAATGAAAGCACCAATGTCGGTGTCAAAACCGGCGGATCTCGGGTAGGGGGTCCCAAACTGTGCGTCTAGGCGGATGGTAACAGGAGACAAGGGACACGATGTTTTTACCCAGGTTTGGGCCCTCTCGATGGAGTTAAAACCCTACTCCTGCTTGATTAATATTGATGATATGGGTAGTACAAGAGTAGATCTACCACGAGATCAAAGAGGCTGAGGGAGTCCTGGATTAGGGGGTGTCCGGATGGCCGGACTATGACCTTTGGCCAGACTCCCGGACTATGAAGATACAAGATTGAAGAATCCGTCCCGTGTCCGGATGGGACTTTCCTTGGCGTGGAAGGCAAGCTTGGCGATACGATATGAAGATATCCTCCCATTGTAACCGACTCTGTGTAACCCTATCCCTCTCCGGTGTCTATATAAACCGGAGAGTTTTAGTCCGTAGGACGAACAACAATCATACCATAGGCTAGCTTCTAGGGTTTAGCCTCTCTGATCTCGTGGTAGATCCACTCTTGTACTACCCATATCATCAATATTAATCAAGCAGGAGTAGGGTTTTACCTCCATCGAGAGGGCCCGAACCTGGGTAAAAACATCGTGTCCCTTGTCTCCTGTTACCATCCGCCTAGACGTACAGTTCAGGACCCCCTACCCGAGATCCGCCGGTTTTGACACCGACATTGGTGCTTTCATTGAGAGTTCCTCTATGTCATCATGCTTTGGCCCGATGGCTTCTTCGATCATCAACCACGACGCGGTCCGGGGTGAGACTTTTCTCCCCGGACAGATCTTCGTATTCGGCGGCTTCGCACTGCGGGCCAACTCGCTTGGCCATCTGGAGAAGATCGAAAGCTACGCCCCTGGCCATCAGGTCAGGTTTGGAAGCTTAAACTACACGGCCAACATCCGCGTGGACTTGATCTTTGACAGATTCGAGCCACGGATGAGCGCGCCGCACTATCTCGATGGGCATGATCTAGCTCTGCCGCCGGACAGCGCCCAGAGTTCCGCTCAGGTGTCCGCTCCGATCATTAGCTCGGAGCCGACTGCGCTAGTCAGGGATGGTCGGTTGGACGCTGCCCCGGAAGCCGCAATCTCTACGGCGATAGAGCCGAATACCAGCCTAGTCCTTTGCAAGGCCCGTGACTCCATGGTGCCGGACTCCGTTCCGGACTCCGAATCTCCTGCACCCCTTCCGATCGAACCCGATTGGGCCCCGATCATGGAGTTCACCGCCGCGGACGTCTTTCAGCACTCACCCTTTAGCCATATCCTGAACTCCCTAAAGTCTCTGTCTCTGGCAGGAGAGCCCTAGCCGAACTATGGTCAGCAGGGTTGGGATGCGGACGACGAAGAAATTCGAAACCCACCCACCACCCACTTTGTAGCCACTGTCGACGATCTAACCGACATCCTCGACTTCGACTCCGAAGACATCGACGGTATGGACGCCAATGAAGGAGACGACCAAGAACCAGCACCTATAGGGCACTGGAAGGCCACCTCGTCATATGACATATACATGGTGGACACCCCCAAGGCAGGGGATGGCGAAGAAAAAGCGCAGGACGACCCCTCCAAGAAGCAACCCAAGCGCCGACGTCAGCGGCGCCGCTCTAAATCCCGCCAAAGTAAAAACGGCGAGTCCGGCGCCAGAGATAACAACACGCCGGACAGTGCCGAAGACATCCCCCTCTAGCAGGATTCAGTGCAGGAGGACGAAGGAGCCAACCCTCGTGAGAGAGCGGCCGACAGAGAGGTCGAGGATGACACTTATATGCCTTCCTCCGAAGACGAGGCAAGCCTCGACGACGACTAATTCGTTGTGCCAGAGGATCCCGTCGAACAAGAGCATTTCAAACGCAGGCTTATGGCCACAGCAAGCAGCCTCAAGAAAAAACAGTAGCAGCTTAGAGCTGACCAAGACTTGCTAGCCGACAGATGGACCGAAGTCCTGGCGGCCGAAGAGTATAAACTCGAATGCCCCTCCAAGAGCTACCCAAAACGCAGGCTACTACCCCAACTTGAGGAGGAAGCAACTAAACCTACATCACCAGCATATGATGCGCTCGATCGGCCACCCTGTGGCCGCGACAGAGAGGCCTTCAGGCCCTCGACCCAAGCCGCACCCCGGCACCGCTCAAAAAATACCAGAGTGCGGGGAGACGCAACAGACCTGCAAGACATATTGGAGAATAAGGCAAGGCAAACAAGATCGATCTACGGATCGCGTGGGCGCCCCACTTCACGCGACGATAACCGTCACGCCGGATATGATAAATACGGCCAGGCCGAATACAGCAGACCAAGCTCATCTGAGCTACGTCGTGATATAGCCCAGTACAGGGGCGCCGCACACCCACTATGCTTCACAGACGAAGTAATGGATCATCAAATCCCCGAGGGTTTTAAACCTGTCAACATCGAATCATACGATGGCACAACAGATCCCGCGGTATGGATCGAGGATTATCTCCTTCATATTCACATGGCCCGTGGTGATGATCTACACGCCATCAACTACCTCCCGCTCAAGCTTAAAGGACCAGCTCGACATTGGCTTAACAGCCTGCCGGCAAAGTCAATCAGTTGCTGGGAGGACCTGGAATCCGCATTCCTTGACAACTTCCAGGGCACTTATGTGCGACCACCAGACGCCGATGACCTAAGCCACATAATCCAGCAGCCGAAGGAATTGGCCAGGCAATTCTGGACACGGTTCCTAACCAAGAAAAATCAAATAGTCGACTGTCCGGACGCCGAGGCCCTTGCGGCCTCCAGGCACAACATCCGAGACGAATGGCTTGCCCGGCACCTGGGACAGGAAAAGCCGAAATCTATGGCAGCCCTCACGACACTCATGACCCGCTTTTGTGCGGGAGAAGACAGCTGGCTAGCTCGTAGCAATACCATAACCAAGAGCCCTGGCAATTCGGATACCAAGGACAACATTGGCAGGTCACGTCGCAACAAGCACAAGCGCCGCATTAACGGCGACAATACTGAGGATACGGCAGTCAATGCCGGATTCAGAGGCTCCAAACCCGGTCAGCGGAAGAAGCCATTCAAAAGAAACCCTCCGGGCCCATCCAATTTAGACCGGATACTCGATCGCTCGTGCCAGATACACGGCACCCCCGAACAACCAGCCAACCACACGAACAGGGATTGTTGGGTGTTCAAGCAGGCAGGCAAGTTAAGTGCCAAAACCAGAGACAAGGGGCTGCTTAGCAATGACGAGGAGGAGCCCCGGCCACCGAACAACAGAGGACAGAAGGGATTCCCCCCGCAAGTGCGGACGGTGAACATGATATACGCAACCCACATCCCCAAAAGGGAGCGGAAGCGTGCTCTCAAGGACGTCTATGCGTTGGAGCTAGTTGCCCCAAAGTTCAACCCATGGTCCTCCTGCACGATCACTTTTGATCGAAGGGACCACCCCACTAGCATCCGTCACGGCGGATTTGCCGCATTGGTCCTAGACCTAATTATCGACGGATTTCACCTCACCAAAGTCCTAATGGACGGCGGCATCAGCCTGAACCTGCTTTATCAGGATACAGTGCAAAAAATGGGTATCGATCCCTCACGGATTAAACCGACAAAGACAACCTTTAAAGGCATCATACCAGGTGTAGAAGCCAGCTGTACAGGCTCGGTTACACTCGAAGTGGTCTTCGGATCCCCGGATAATTTCCGAAGCAAAGAGTTAATCTTCGACATAGTCCCATTCTGCAGTGGCTATCACGCCCTACTCGGACGAACCGCATTTGGAAAATTCAATGTGGTGCCGCACTATGCATATCTCAATCTCAAGATGCCAGGACCTCGCGGAGTCATCACGGTAAATGGAAACACCGAACGCTCTCTCCGAACGGAGGAGCACACGGCGGCCCTGGCAGCGGAAGTACAGAGTAGCCTCTCAAGGCAATTCTCCAATCCAGGTGTTAAACGGCCGGACAACATCAAGCGATCCCGAAGTAACCTACAACAAAGCTGGCTGGCACGTTCCGAGCAAGCATAGCAGTGCGGCCCCAACCCCAGCCCTCGCCAGATGGTGATATCGGTACCACGCGTACATAATTACGCCTTAGAGATACCATGGGCATAAGGGGAGGGGCACAACTACGGCATGCCCAGAATGCGGCTCAACCGCACTAAGGGGCTCCCTATTCCGCCGTTTCTTTTTTATACACTTTCAGGACCCAACTATTTGGAAGGACTGTCCGGCAATACACTCGCCGAACACACGATGCAATAGCCAGGGAGAGAACAAGCCGCGTCAAATGTCCAGGTGGTCTCTATAACGAGCTTAATACCTATTTTACTTAAAGTCCCGCAGCTTGCCCCTGGAGGGGGACATGTCAAATAATCCCATCTCTTGCTTATCGCACTAGTTGTATCGTTCTGCTTTCATAGCAGCCCTTTTTAATGAACAATACATAGCTCTTATCTATTATTGTACTCATCTATTTTTTATACAAATATGTCCAGTCATGACATTATGCAACCGTACACTTTGGTATGGCCAATACACCAGGGGCTTAAGCACCCCATAACATGGTGTGAGAAGACCGAACACTCTCACGAGTGCGGCACCTCGAACTTATAGCACTATATGCATCGGCTCCGAATCATGTCTTGGGTCAATAGTTGGGTTTGCCCGGCTCCCATGTTTTGGTACCTTACATTCCGCAGTGTTGGCTAAGGTAGCGCTAGGAGAACTACTGCGATTGTGCCCCAGTTGAGCTGGGTTAACACCTCAGTAGAGAAAGCTAAAACTGACCATCATGATAGTGCGAGAGACCGGTCGCTGTTCGCGAGGTTTTTCGAGTCCTTAAAGACTTATGCCGCTTAGATCGAGGAGCCGGACTTATCCGGCCTAGGCGTGGACAGCGCCCCGAACTCGGTCTTCCGAATACTAGGGGCTTCGCCGAAATTTAAAGTTATAGAATTCTATGGCTAAGTGAGAGTGATAAAGCATTATAAGTCCGACGCCCTGGTTTGTTGTGCTGAGCGCCTCCCTAGATGGACCCAAGAATGGTAACAAGAGCGCTCAGGTTTATCCCGAACACCCCAGCACTCGTGGCATGGGGGTAGAAGCCGACGACTTGCATCTCTCAGATTTGATAAACGGCCGCACAAAAGGTAATATTTTAAATTAACAAAGCGTTGCTTAACGCATATGAACAAAGCTTTCAGCGTACATGATAACAGATGCGAGTCTACTCAAAAATTACATCTTTGCAGCATTTGTCCGCTATAAGGCGGGCACCCTTCAGGACGCCCTTATAATACATCTCGGGCGTGCGATACTCCTTGCCCAGCGGTGGTGCATCCGTCAAAAGCTTCTCAGCGTCCAGCTTGCCCCAGTGCACTTTAGCATGGGCAAGGGCCCGACGGGCACCTTCGATACAGACGGAGCGCTTGATGACCTCAATCCACGAACACGCGTCCACCAGCCGCTGCACCAGACCGAAGTAGCTCCCAGGCATGGCTTCTCTAGGCCACAGCCAAACTATGAGGCCCTTCATGGCCTGTTCGGCCACCTTGTCGAGCTCGACCAGCTGCTTCAGCTGGTCGCTCAGGGGCACCGGATGTTCGGCCTCAGCATACTGAGACCAGAACACCTTTTCCGTCGAGCTCCCCTCTTCGGCTCGGTAGAATGCGGCAGCATCAGACACACTACAGGGCAGTTCGGCGAACGCTCCTGGAGAGCTTCGGATTCGGGTAAGTAACAGATAATTTACTTTTATATTCTCGCTTTGCATAAAGAATGCCTGACCCGCCGCTATCTTCTTCATCGCCTCGATCTCCTGGAGGGCCTTCTGGGCTTCAGCCTTAGCGGTCTTGGCACTCTCAAGAGCCAAGGCAAGCTCGGACTCTTGAGTCTTCGAGTCACGCTCCAAACTCTCATGTTTCTCCACGAGAGCCTGGAGCTATTGCCGCACCTCTGCCACCCACGCCTCCTGCTTCTCTCGCTCGGTACCAAGGCCACATTGTTTTCGGCCTTGGACACCGCTTCCTTCAGGGTCGCCACCTCGGCCGTGGCCCCTGCAACATTTACGTTGGTCCTGTCATTATTTGCAACCAAGTATTTCTATATACATTTACATGCGGTATTACATACCCTCCTTGTCCTCGAGCTGCTTCTTTGCATAGCCGAGCTTGTTCTCGGACTGCTTGAGGCTCTCCTTCAGTGCATTGACCTCCGCAGTCAGTGCAGCAGAGGTCAGCAGCGCAGCCTGCATTCCCATATTGACATATTTTTTGTTAGACTCCTGCGTATATCTTTTTAGATCCTCAGCTCGGCTTTTCTTTCCGAACGCCGAACTGAGCATCAGGGGATACTATCTATGCGGTAACATTTTTATATGTTTTTGAACACATACCTCAAAGCCTGTTAACAGACTTGTACAGGCTTCTGTCAGCCCACTCTTGCGGACTGAACCTTCTGAATCACCGCACTCATAACAGTGTGGTGTTCCTCGTCGATGGAGGCGCCGTTAAGCACCTCCAGCAAATTGTCCAGCACCTCCGGATGGACGGAGGTCTCCGGCATCGTAGGCTTGCCCTTCTTATGAAGGCGCCACCTGTCAGACTCCGGAACCGTTGATGGTTCCGGAGCAGTGTCCGGCCCGGGGCCAGACTTGGATCCCTCCGGGGCTTTACCCCCTTTGGGCCTGGAGTCCGGGAGGTCGCCTTGCGGCGCCTCCAGGACAACCTCCTCCTGGTTTAGTCCCTTTCGGGACTCCACCTCAGCGTCGTCCGTAGGGAGAGTGGAGGAGGCCGTCGGAAGTGAAGCACTATTCACATCCGATGAATCCAAGGAGCCGCTCGTCGAATCGTCGAGCTGAGCCTTGGGCGGACTGCATGATCAAATTCGGTGTCAGAAAATACCAAATAATGGAGGAGCGCCATAAGTTAGTCGGATATCCGGATGCTTACAATTGTGCCAGGGGCTTGACCCTGGATGGCCATTCCTCCCCGCCGTCTTCGGCATCGGAGGTGTAGTCTGGAAGGAGGGTTCTCCCCTTCTTGGACCCTCCGGCCTCCCCAGTTGGGGCGGCCTTCCTTTTCTTTCCTTCCCCCGTTGGAGGGGGAGAGGCTTCTTCTTCTTCCTCCTCCTCGTCCTCAGAGGCGGAGGGTGCTTCGGGGTTGTCCGACGATGAATCTGACACCACCAAGCGCCGGGAACTCTTTCGGGTCCCCGTGGCCTTCTTCTTGGCCTTCTTCTCCGGCACCACGTGAGGTGCCGGAACCAGCAGCTTCGTTAAGCGAGCGTTCGCTGGGTCTTCGGGCAAGGGAGCCGGACAGTTGATCTGTCCGGCCTTCTTCTGCCAGTCCTATTAAAGAGATGGGGGTTTAGATCCCGCATAGAATCAAATCTATGAAAAACAAATACCCCGTAAAGGGAAAATTAAGCTCACCGCGCTGGCTTGGCGCTTGGCGCAGAATCGGCGATCCTCGGTGACGGGAGGGGAGACCTCGGAGCTCTTGAATAGCACCTTCCAGGCATCCTCGTGCTTTGTGTCAAAGAGCCGAGACAGAGTCTGGTGCTGGGCTGGGTCGAACTCCCACAAGCTGAAAGCCCGTCGTTGACACGGGAGAATCCGGCGGAAGAGCATGATCTGGACTATGGTGACAAGTTTAACCTTCCTGCCGATCAGGTCTTTGATGGAGGTATGAAGTCCGGTCACTTCCGCCGAATTACCCCACAACAGGCCCGTCTCTTTCCAAGAAGTGAGCCGTGTGGGGATGCCAGATTGGAATTCGGGGACCGCTGCCCATTCTGGGTCACGCGGCTCGGTGATATAGAACCACCACGATTGCCACCCTTTGATGGTCTCTACAAAGGCACCCTCGAGCCATGGAACATTGGCTATCTTGCCCACCATGGCACCTCCGCACTCCGCTTGGCGGCCGCCCACGACCTTCGGCTTGACGCTGAAGATCTTCAGCCATAGGCCAAAGTGAGGCTGGATGCGGAGGAAGGCCTCGCACACGACGATGAACGCCGAGATGTTGAGGATGAAGTTCGAGGCCAGATCGTGGAATTCTAGGCCGTAGTAGAACATGAGCCCCAGACGAACAAGTGAAGAGGAAAACCCAGTCCGTGGAGGAAATGGGGAAGAAAAACAACCCTCTCATGGGGCTTGGGGGTGGGGATGAGTTGCCCCACATCTGGAAGCCGGTGCGCGATGTCGTCAGACAGGTATCCGGCCTTCCTCAGCTTTTTGATTTGCCCCTCCGTGACGGAGGAGGCCATCCATCTACCTCCCGCTCCGGACATGATTGGAGAAGGTTGAGGTGGTAAGTGCGGGCTTGGGCGTTGGTGCTCGAGCGCGCAGGGACGAATAAGCAAAGGAGGAAGAAGGCGTAAATGGAAAGGGTAGATTCTTATCCCCTTATATGGGCGGCCGAAACTACGAGCCCCCACCATCCTAATAAAACTCGCTTATCTCCCAAGCGCCGCGGTTAATGGTGCGGTTGGGTTACCCACGCCCGTATTGATGAGAATCCCGAAATAAGGGGACATGATCTGTGCTTTGACAAGACGTGCCAAGGAAACCGCCTCGCTAAACACGCTGAGGTGGAACAGTAAAATGATTCGAATAAAGGCTTGGCCGTGGCGTGATGTCACGCTGCGGAATACGTCAACAGATTAGATTTGTGCAAATATTATTCTCTCTACAGTGGCATGTGGAACTTATTTTGCAGAGCCGGACACTATCCTTGTGTTCAACATCTTCTATGAAGTATTCGGAGGAGGAACCCGTCTTGCAATGCCGAAGACAATTTGCGCACCGGACTCGTTGTCATTGAAGCCTGGTTCAGGGGCTACTGAGGGAGTCCTGGATTAGGGTGTGTCCGGATGGCCGGACTATGACCTTTGGCCGGACTCCCGGACTATGAAGATACAAGATTGAAGCCTCCATCCCGTGTCCGGATGGGACTTTCCTTGGCGTGGAAGGCAAGCTTGGCGATACGATATGAAGATCTCCTCCCATTGTAACTGACTCTGTGTAACCCTAGCCCTCTCCGGTGTCTATATAAACCGGAGATTTTTAGTCCGTAGGACGAACAACAATCATACCATAGGCTAGCTTCTAGGGTTTAGCCTCTCGGATCTCGTGGTAGATCCACTCTTGTACTACCCATATCATCAATATTAATCAAGCAGGAGTAGGGTTTTACCTCCATCGAGAGGGCCTGAACATGGGTAAAAACATCGTGCCCCTTGTCTCCTGTTACCATCCGCCTAGACACACAGTTCGGGACCCCCTACCCGAGATCCGCCGGTTTTGACACCGACAGAGGCTAAACCCTAGAAGCTAGCCTATGGTATGATTGTTGTTCATCCTACGGACTAAAACCCTCCGGTTTATATAGACACCAGAGAGGGCTAGGGTTACACAGAGTTGGTTACAATGGGAGGAGATCTACACATCCGTATCGCCAAGCTTGCCTTCCACGCCAAGGAAAGTCCCATCCGGACACGGGACGAAGTCTTCAATCTTGTATCTTCATAGTCCAGGAGTCCGGCCAAAGGTTTTAGTCCGGCTATCCGGACACCCCCTAATCCAGGACTCCCTCAGCCGTTTCCAGCAAATGTTATCTTTCGGCCTTCTCAGAGCCCATTTATTCTTGGGCTCATTTCCAGCATTCATTTACTTACGACCCGTTATTGTCATTTTCTGCTTGTGGGCCAAATTCAGCCCGTGGTTACATCGGCCCGTTTGTCGCCCGTTAATAGTTGGGCCGTTTTCATAGCATCATCAAATACGGCCTATTAACGATGGCCTGTTATGGTCATACGGCCCGTATAAGGCCCATTGATGATACGACCCATAGAAGGCCCATTGTTTCTACGGCCCGTAGAAGGCCCATTGTTTCTACGGCCCGTAGAAGGCCTACTGTTTCTATGGCCCGTAGAAGGCCCACTGTTTCTACGGCCCGTAGGAGGCCCAGTGACACTACAGTAAATATTAGCCCATGGTTATTGTGGCCTAGTTTTAAAAAGAACTGCACTGACTACAAGCAAACAAATAAACAAGACAACAAGGAAATAAATAAGCAAGCAACTTATGCTAGGCTATCACGGCTGTTACACATATTACATCCACTGGGCATCAAAGTTCGCCACCAGTGCAAATATAGGGAACAAAGCAGCATATCATATACACTGGTTGTCAAAGTTGGCGACCAGCGCAAATAAACACCATAGCAAAATAAATCTAGGACTGAAACCACTTCAGAGGATCTCAAGAAACAATATCCTGGGTACCCATAATGCTGGCAAGATGCTTAGCAAGCTTATTAACTTTCTCTTGTTTGTTTCTTAAATCCTCCAGCGCTTGCAGTTGCACCAGAAAATATGCATCTGAATTCTGCAGGGACTTCCTCAGCCCTTCAGCTTCCTGTCGCAGCACATCTGATCGATGTCTTTCAACTTGAAGTTGAGACTCAAGAAGACGAACTGATTCAGGCAGCGAGTTCGAAGAGCTTGTGCCAGCAGTAGTGGCCAGTAACTCGAACACTACATTAAGACAGGACTCTTGGGTTCCCTCACTGTCGTCAAGATAGTTTTTATCAGCTTTTTTTCTTGGAGACCAACAAGGATGTCTCACTATCTTGAACCTTATCTGCATTACTTACTTTCCATTGGATAACGCGGTACTGTTCTCTAATATTTTGTCCGCATTCTAAAAGAGAAACAAGCAGACACATCACATGTTTACCATGTTGTATATGAAACTCATTTTGGTAAATGAGTTCAGTAGTAAAGTGGACAAGATAACAGCATGAAACAAACATATATCTATGTACCATGGTCACTCACTTTATGGTCTATATCATTCTAGTTTTTGTTGCCAAATCAAGATAGAGACAGAGTTCAAATAATATTTGTTCAAGACAAAGCAGAATAGACATAATATAAATGTGGGTAACTATAGAGCAATAACAACACTTGTAATGTGCATGACATGAGAACATAACTGTTTATTCAATTGAAACTGAAATCAACATAGAGCAGGTTACAACAGCAAACCAGTTAAAGAAGCAGGTTTAAAACATACCTATTGCGCCATTGGAGTTTCAATTCCATCCTTCAAATTTGAGAATAGTTGGTATGAGTAAATACAGTAATGCAAGAGCAAAGGAGTATGAACCATAGCTATAGAACCTGACCTGAGAACAAATCTTATTCTCCTTTAAGCGTTGAGTTGGGATTCGGAGTGGTAGTCCTCGTGCTTTGGGCACTGCAGTTCCCTTACTAACCGCTCGTGTTTGGGTGCTCTGTGGTGGAGACGGTGTTGTGTCAACTAGAACTGGGTTACTATCTGCCGGGGTTGGGGTTAGAAGGGGTGTAGCTGGTTCTCTGTCCAACTGGGTAGTCTGGGTTATGTGTGGTGGATCTGGTCCTTGGGCAAGTACAACTGTGGTTCTATGTGCATCAACTGGTAGCACTATCTTTTCTGAAGACCGTGTTGTTACTCCCTTAGATACTGCCATCACGCTCTCCAATTCAAATGGCTGATAAACAAGAAAAGTAATTGAAAGTACAGACATTGTATGATAGACCGGTGCAATGGATAGTGGGGAATAAAAGAGGGCATGAAATAATTCATATTTATGTTGTCTAACCAAACAGGATAGCATGACACAATTTCACATATATGATGGCTAACTAAACAGGATAGCATGACACAATTTCACATTATGATGGCTCACTAAAAAAGATGGAAATACATAGTTCAAAATATGAGACTATGTAAACAGGATGACATGACATAACTATATAATGTTTTTATTAAATAGGTTGGCATGCCATAATTCACATACATTCATGGATAGAATGCCATAATTCTAAATATGATGACTGTAAACACTAAACAGGATGAGATGATATAACTATATGATGTCTTTATTAAATGGGTTGCCATGCCATAATTCAGATAGATGATGTGTATGTACTATGTAAACATGATGGCATGATATAATTCAAATATATGATTTATATAGTAAGCAAGTAAGCAGATGGCAATCTATATATGATGTAAAAACTAAGCAATGCAAGACAACATGCATGACATGGGTAATATAACCCTGCCAAGTTTGAGCATAGACCTCAGGGGGGAAATAGGACTGGTCGTCAGTCTCTGAATCTTCCTCTGAGGAGCTCTCTATAGCTAGCAAGATGTCTGCTTCAGCAGGTAGCATTGTCTGCTCTGAATACCTTATTTTCACTCTAGATACTTCCATCACCGCTTCAAATGGCTGATGCACAGGAAGAGTAGTTGAATATACAAACGTTGTCGACAAATGGAACACGTAATACAAAAAAAGATAGCATGATATAATTCACATACATGATGATTGGCTAAACAATATTGCATTGCATAATTCACATATATAATGCCTTTGCAACAAGATAGCATTGTATAATTCACATATATAATTTCTTGCAACAAGATGGCAATGCACAATTCACATATATGGTAATTAGACACTGAACATGTGGCATTCACACAAAGCATGTCTAAACTAATCAAATGGCATAGCAATGCGAGACACCATATGCACGATATGAGCAACATAACCCTGCCAAGTTAGAGCATACACCTCGGGGGGGGGGGGGAATAGGACTGGTCATCTATCTCTGAATCCTCCTCTGAGGAGCTATCTGTAACCAGCGAGATATGCACTTCGTCAGATAGCATAGTCTGCTCAGAAGACCTTGTTTTCACTCCAGAATTTGCCATCACCGTGTCAAATGGCTGATGCACACGAAGAGTAGTTGAATGTACTAGCATTGTTAACAAATGTAATATGTAACGGGGAAAAATGATGGCTTGATATAATTTACATATAAGATGACTGGAAAATTCACATATATGATGCCTGGCTAAACAAGGTGGCGTTGCATAATTCACATAAACGATGAATAAACTAAACAGATGGCACTCGCACAAAGGATGTCTAAACTAAGCAGATGACATATTTGATGTATAAAGTAAGCAACGCAAGAAACCATATGCATGATATAACCAACATCAGCATGCCAAGTTAGAGCGAAGACCTCAGGGGGTAAATAGGAGTTATCTTCTCCTTTTGAATCCCCCTCAGAATAGATATCTTCCTCTCGATTACAATCCGAAATGCGTGGAGGGGGGTTGCCTTTGCGCCTACCATGGAGCGATGTCTGCATGAAATTATATTGCCACGCAAGGCTCGTCTCTTTTGCTCTAAATGTTTAGTTCCATTGTTTACAATAACTCTCATGCATAGGAATAAAAAATAGTGAGATTATGTAAGGAGTGCATGCAGAAATCCAGAGTGATGGTAGCAACCTGTGGATAGACCCAAAAGCAATAATAGCAGGCAGATAATGGCTTCAGTTAATAAATACAGATAATGGCTTCTTTACTGTTTGTTTCCCACCCAACATGAAACTCATAGTAGACACTGGAGATTAACCAGGTAGTAGATAGATACTATTGATAGCAGCCCTGATATGTACCCCACAACCATTTAAAAACTCAAGTTTGACCATTAGTTTGGAGCTGACTCAGAGTCTAATCGGTGAACAGGACGATAAAGTAGCATGTAATATTAAGCGATGCATAACGTAAGCAGACACGAAAGAGTGCGACCTCTCTTGCGGGCCCGTGTAGTCCTCAAGGTCATCTGCTTGGTTGATGATGGTAATGCAGTTTTCATGGCTGCCAGCGGCGGGGAAGAAGATCTGAGGCGGTGAAAGACAATCTAGAGGTCGGATCCCTGTTGTGCTGGACCCTTTTGTCGTTGGAGCAGCTGAGCTGGGGTGGACGACGGCGCAGCAGGAGCGGGACAAACCACGCAAGGTTTTCTTTGACAACTATCTATAAGAGAAGTAATTCTGTAAGGGCTCATTTGAATTGGAGGATTCCAACAATGCAGGGATAGGAAATAGACAAGAATAGGATAGAAATGCACGTGCAAAATAGAGAATTTAAAAACACAGGATTTCTGCCAATCTGGGTGTTTGATTCACAACAATTGGAAGATCACAGGATGCAAAGAAGCATGGTGAGATTAAGTCAAACCACAAGAATGTACGGTTATAATGCTCTTATGCTACTATCTCTTAGTCTTGTGCTTCATGAATAGGAATTTGAAAAGGAGGACAAGTGAAAATTAAAATTCCTACATTTTTTCTTTCAAGGAGACACTAAAGGAACAAATCCGTGTGCTTAGTGGACAATATATATAACATGTAGAGTAAAAAAGAGATGCAACAAGTGTACAACCTCTTTGGCGAAGCCATGTCGATCTCAGCGTGATTGGGTTGGCCGGTGAGGATGCTCCGACTGACTTTGCTGTCGGAGGAGGGGAAGAAGATCTTAGGCGTCTGGATATGGAGCCTGAGGTACTGCTCCGCTGTGATGGAGGGTTTCGTCGTTGGAGCGGCTCCGGTGAGTTGTACGACGCCGAGGCTGAAGGGGGACAAGAGAGACAACGAACAACGTTAACCTGAGTGGAATTCTAATAGCATCTCCAATACATGACGTAAAATACATAACCACAAAGTGCTATATGTAAAATACATCAGCCGCTCATCTCTGAACTTAACTGTCGAAACTGAACTTAATTGTCGAAACTGAACTTAACTGTCGAAACTGAACCTAACTGTCGAAACTGAATTTTGCTGTCGAAACTAAATTTTGCTGTCGAAACTGAACGCACTAGCAAGGTGAGGCTACACGTTGGTCGACTGACTTTTTCATCTCTGGTCAGTCGACTTTGCAGCCGTTAGATACGAAATCAAGGGCCTGCGGTTCATCTTCAACCTCCACCCCCCTGAGCCGCCAGCCACCACCGGCCAAACAGCAGCCCCCCGCCGCCCCGCCCGCCCCGAAAACACTCCCCACCGCCGGTCTGCCGCCGCCCCGGCCATCCCTCTAGGCCCCCCCGTGCCGAGCTTTTTCTCTAGCGATCCCCACGCCACCGCGCCGCCAACGCACCGCCATCGCCGATGACCACCGCCCCCATCCTGAACCCTAAGATAGATAGTGGGGTACCTCTCCGGCGAGCCCCCCTCCCCGCTGCGGTTGGTTCTTCCTTCACCCCGACGAGCCCACCCCTTGAAAATCGACTGACCCAAAAGTCGATTTAGTCAACTGAAGTGTAGCCAAATCGGAGCAGCATCGCAAGCAAGAGCAAGAGCGAGAGCAGCAGCGCGAGCAAGAGCAATAGCAAGAGTAGACCAGGCAGGGGACCGAGAGCAAGAGCAGAGCTGCAGCGCGAGTGAGAGCTAAAGCAGCAGCAACTCCTACTGATGTGGACGTCGCCGCCGAGGGAGCGACGCCATGGAGGAAGTGGCTGGCGACGCCGCCGTGGATGGAGCCACGCCGTGTCGGCTCGGGACCAAGCGCCGGCAGCACCGTGAGATCGAATCAAGAAGAAAATGCGGCGATTAGTGTACAACCTCTTTGGTGGCGCTGATTAGGCCGCAGCTTCATCCAAGGAAATGGTGATGATGATGCTCTTCCGGTGGTGCAGGTGAAGACGGCGGTGTGGGAATGGAGGTGGCACGAAAGACGATGGGAACATCGGGGCAGCTCCTTGGAGGTGGAGGATGGGGTGGCTGAAGCAGCGGGACGATGAGATCGACGACAGATCGTCATCTGGTACGGTGGATGAGGGACGTCGAGGTGTTGCTGTGGACGATGTCGTCGGGGAAGTGGCTCCGGCTGGGTGGCGGACGAAGCAGGGTGTGGGGTTTCGTCGCGGGTTTTCATGGCCTTGGTGTATGAATGGATGGGCGGATGGGATGGCAGTGAGGAACCATGGCTTAGAGACGCGCTTGTCCAAAATGTGGGGTAAGTTATGAAAGTACCCCCCCCACCGATTTGAGGCGGTTCTTTCGGTTTAGGGGTACCACGGGCATTTCGCGTGTCGGGATTTCATAGGAGGTGGGAGTTTTCGGGCGCGTTGTAATTTCGGAATAGCAAGGCGCGGGTTGAGATGGAGGGAGTTGTCAGAGCACAACGAGACAAAGATATATCTTAAATATTTCGGGTTAACAAGGCGCGGGTTGAAATTTCCGGACAACCCTAATGTGTACTGTACCAAATCAATGTGCACTACAAATGTCATTCAAAACTTTGAATTCATGTTATGTTCAATTAAAATATTTCTCTACATGTATAATGCATGCAACCTACTACTCAAATGAACATTTTAGTGCATTCCAAACGTATATACTACCGCTTCAATATGAACTAAATTTGAATAAGATCTACAGTAATGATTGTTGTGAAGTCAAAGCATTTGAATTCGTTTCTCCGTTTTAATAAGATCTACAATCATCATTATTGTCAAGTTAAACCATCGTTTGTGTATTATCTTCACAGCACACCACATGATTAGTCTCAAGTTACATATGAACTATGTGTACTATATGAACTCGAACTAGATTTTTTGAATCCACTTTATTTTGATTTCAAATCACATTACATTTCTAGCTCTAGCTAGATCTTCATAATCTAAGCCATGTCTCATATGTATAATGTGTTTATCACATTATGTATGGTGCCCCGCCCCCTACGCCTACAAGTATTTAGATGTGAGTTGCAAACACCACACATTACCACAAATTCAAATAAAATGTGAGAATGTTTGATATATAGTATTGTTTAGATTGCTCGATATTTAGTTGTAAGCTGCAAATGCCGCACATTATCACAAATTCAAATAAAATGTGAGATTGTTTGATGTATAGTATGGTTTAGATTGTTCGACATTTAGCTGTGAGTTGCAAATGCCATGCATTATCACATTATGGTATAACATGTGCACAACACGTGTATCACCGCTATATTCATGCATGCAATGTTTAAAACACTATGATCTCCTATTCAAATATATGAATCCGCTTTCATACCAAATTATGATCTTTGTTAGTCTCTTACACCCACACAATCCTCTAAGCTTTGTAGCTACCACTAACTTTCTCTC
>NC_057807.1:57124696-57125481 GCF_018294505.1 Triticum aestivum
TTTCTTTAGGTCGTTCTCCTAGAGTCTCCACAACTCCTTTTCAACACACACCGATCGATAAACCTCTCCAGCGATGCCTACCTACAGCATACACACACAGCTTCAATCTCCTCCTTTATGTGTCCTTGCCTCGTGTCTCTCATATGGTCAGACACACGTGTAAACTCTCGCCCCTCTTTTCACCAATCTCACAACCGCACACTCATCCCCCTATCTAGCTAGTAGTTGGGCCTCTCACACCACCTCCTAGCTCCATTCTCTCTGTCTATCCGTCTCGCTGGGCCTTATTTGCCTCTAACAAATGGACGTACACCGACCGATCTCTCGCTATACATATAGCCAGCTAGGTCCTTATAACTCGTTTTTACCCACACATCGATCGATCTACCTCATTAATTGTGTTTCTCCCTTCCTCCGAAAAACAACAATTGATCTACCGATCTAGTTAGGTTTGCTTACCAAACACATGGTTCCCCTTCATCATCCATGGATGCGTCCCGACAGATCTATCACGCACAGGCACACACAGAAACACATCCGCACTCTTATTGATAACACTGCAGTTCCACCCTCAGTTTGTCTAGTAGGCCTCTCCCAACATCTCTGAGAAGCAACTCCATCACCCATCCAGCACTCTACCCCTCTCCCTCCCTCTCTCTCTCCTCTCTCTCTGTCCCATCATATTTCCCGTCCTTCAGTTATGTATGGATGTCAACCGATCTCCCTCAAGACATAGTTGGGTCTCTCCTTCTCAACACATATACGAGTCGTTCTACCTCTATAAT